>NW_024752855.1:0-30000 GCF_018991925.1 Homarus americanus | reverse complement strand
TTACGGCTCAGATTAAAATGTATTTCTTTTTTTAATGTAAAAATTCATCAAACATTAGTTATTTAATTTAATTAGTCAGTAAAAGAAGTTTATAAATATGTTTAAGTAAAAAATATTATACAGAACATCCGACACATGTAAAAGTTACCTTTACTAGCGTTACGTATTCATTAATATTGTAAAATAGATGATTTAATAAAAGCCAAGACAAACCTACAAGATTAACCAAAAGATTCATTAAACAAAACTAATCATAACTGTTTCCTCTGCACAGCCAAGATGAATCATTAGAAAGCAGACTGGGTGCCGGGTGAGTGGAGGCAGAACACCTACAGGAAAGAAATAGACTCTACCTTGGTCACTAAACCAAACGCGTTGTGTATCTGTCCAGGCACCACCACGCGTGAGTCACCAACACCAGGCAGGAGGTGGAGGTGGTGGAGGAGAGAGGTGGTGGAGGAGGTGGAGGTGTTGGAGGAGGTGGAGGAGAGAGGTGGTGAAGGAGGAGGTGGAGGAGGAGGGATAATTTAAGGTCATCAGTGAGAGAAAAACATCCTTTGAGGTACACCAAGAGCTTTTGTATATTCTAAAGGGACATAACAGTGAGGGAGTTTGATGACATCTGCCCATCTAATTCCGTTTACAGCTGCACGAAAAGGGAGATTATTTACAGCTGCACAAAGAAGAAAGTTTATTTACAAGTACCCCAGTGAGTCAGTTCATTGTCACCTGCAGCGTTAGTAAGACCCTCCCACAGAACACGTGACAACTGTATGACCTTAAGCCCGTCACACTATTTTGAGACCGAGTTAGACCCTCACCCCAAAGGCAGAGTTCCACAAGTGTTAAATTCCGTCACAGTTGATAATTGTTGAAGTGTGCGTGCGTGTGTGTGTAGCTGAGGGGGTGACAGAGGCCACAGGTGCAGTAACCCTCTCAGAGCTACAGCACGTCGCACCCCCCCCCTTCAGAAAAGTGTTCATGCACGTCATCAACATCACTTATTATCAACTGAACCATTGGATATGTTCTACCATCCCTGGGTGATCGTAGCAACACCGTAATACCATCACACAACAGCTGATAACTAATTGGCTTCAAAGATTCATAATAGTTGATTGTTTAAACTTTAAACCATGAAAATTGAGAGTAGATGATTGGGTGACATCCAATTCAGAGGGCTGTAGTTGATTGGCTGAATGTAAAAATGTATAATACCTGATTGGCTGACCTTAAACTTTAGATCAGTTGATTGGTCGATGGTAACAATTATTTCTAGTTGATTGGTTGCTCAGATCATCAGAACTTAATCAATAGGTCAGTTACCTAGTACTATATGTCCACTATAGGCTCTACAACCACCCACTACATATTAACAAAATCATACAACTAATAATCCTTCAAGAAAGCGCAGATATCACAGAGAGCGAACGGGGTAACACACAGTAACGCCTTACACAAAAGATCCCTCAAGCAGCACCTCACTACAGTTCCTATACTGTATGTCAGCACTGCACGACCTGTCATATCAATGGCTGGGAATGATGGCTTGTATGTGAGGACTATAGTCATTAGTGAATCTAATAACAGTAAGAACCATAAAAGATCTATGCAATGTTTATATCGTTAACATAGAAGTTATTTACTCGCTATCTATCTATATAAAACAAAAGAAGTCTGTTTGTTTGTTTGTTTGTTTGTCCGCACGAGAATCTCGGAAACTACTTTACCGATCTGAAGTGATGATGGATGGTGTTATATGTAGTGATGATGGATGGTGTTATATGTAGTGATGATGGATGGTGTTATATGTAGTGATGATGGATGGTGTTATATGTATTGATGATGGGTGGTGTTATATGTAGTGATGATGGATGGTGTTATATGTAGTGATGATGGATGGTGTTATATGTAGTGTGATGATGGATGTGTTATATGTAGTGATGATGGATGGTGTTATATGTAGTGATGATGGGATGGTACTGTATGCAGTGATGATGGATGGTGTTATATGTAGTGATGATGGATGGTATTATATGTAGTGATGATGGATGGTATTATATGTAGTGATGATGGATGATGTTATATGGTGTTATATGTAGTGATGATGGATGGTGTTATATGTAGTGATGATGGACGGTGTTATATGTAGTGATGATGGATGGTGTTATATGTAGTGATGATGGATGGTGTTATATGTAGTGATGATGGATGGTGTTATATGTAGTGATGATATGTTATATGTAGTGATGATGGATGGTGTTATATGTAGTGATGATGGATGGTGTTATATGTAGTGATGATGGATGGTGTTATATGTAGTGATGATGGATGGTGTTATATGTAGTGATGATGGATGGTGTTATATGTAGTGATGATGGATGGTGTTATAAGTACACCTTTTCACATATCCGTTGAGACATTGTTACATAACTATTTGACAATTTTCATAACCGAATGACAGAACACATATCGAATGACAATCTAAAATAACTGTTGGTGGTCTGTCATTCTCCCATTGTTACATTCTCAAACTATATGTAGACTGTCGGTTTATTGTTCACGTCTGTCAACTTCATAACTTACGTCAATCACTTCCGTTAGCATGAACGAACAGTTATTTTAGATTGTCCTTCGATATGTGTTCTGTCATTCGGTTATGAAAATTGTCAAATAGTTATGTAACAATGTCTCAACGGATATGTGAGAAGGTGTAGTGATGATGGATGATGTTATACGTAGTGATGATGGGTGGTGTTATATGTAGTGATGATTAGACAATAAAATATAAACAGTTTAATGCTAAAAAAATATACTTTGCTGTACCGTTGTAATGAAAAACATGGTGGAACTTACATACACTGTTAATGAACTATTGATGGAAGAAGAAGTTTTGGGGACTGAACAGTGAGACAATGTGGAGCCTCCTGGAGGGTGGCGTCCTACCGTGGGCCTAGCGAATGAGCCGCTCGGAGGGCGGCGTTTCTGCTAGTAGTTTATAAAATATCAAGATAACTAAGTACAGTATAGGAACATTCAAGCCCTTTATGTGTATATTCTAATCCCCGGCACAAGAGAAATAAAAATTAATGGTCTGACGTGTAACAGTACAAGACATATGCCACTGTAAGTTGTACATCATAACTGTGGTCTCCATATTTCCCAGAACTGTCACCAAGATCTTTAAGAAGAACTAGGCGCTACAAAGCAGAGGTCAACTTCTTCATATCTTTCATTGTACGTAACATCTCTCATTACTAAACTCAGTTGTTCTGCATATTAGAAAAAATCATCTCTTATAAAATTATGTCAACGAGTTTAGAAGTTATGAAAAACAACAAAAAATACATAAGAAACAATATTGAAATCCATTACTCCATCGCACTCTGTGATATTAAATGCAATTAATATTCTTACAATAATACCCAAATATACTGCTGTTTAAAATCAAGAAATAATTACAGTACACTAAGATATAAAAGTAAATACAGTTTGGAGAATTTTTCAAGCATGCTTTGAAAACTATTCACTTCAGTATAGAATATTACTGAATATTTATGTTTACTGCAGTACACTAGACAGGTGAAGTGATCATGTCCTCACAGACTCTCACACCTACTGTTAACTTGAGCAGCTTCCTTTCAGTAAACAAAGGATCAAGAGGAGCATCACATCCACTGTAACAGGAGCATCACACCCACTGTAACAGGAGCATCACATCCGCTGTAACACTCCCCATTAATTCACTTTCTACACCACCTTGAGGCGTCTGGTGAGATTTACGGTACTGTTCATTCTTCTACTTTGACCTAATGACTTCTCTGAACTTTACACAATCTCCATTCATTCACGTGAACCCCAATTGCTGTATACTCTGAGATAGCATTAACTCATACATTGTTTCTAGTCGTCTGGTATTCAGTGGTTAAGTGGTTTTTTTCACGCCCAGCCGTCACCAGCCTTAACTTCTGCTCAGCCACACAGCCACACAATGGTTTACCTTCTTTAAAATTTAACTTACGAAACACTGCCATGCCAGTCCCACACTTTTCCTCCTAATAATTCAAGCAAAAGTGTTGAGTTACTTATCACTGCCTGCCTCTGGTGTGTGCAGGAAGGACTCACCGAGCTATCAGAGGAGAAGGAGGAGAACCTGGGGTAGCGGTTGATGTCGATGAAGGTGCCGTCCTTGTACCAGCGGACCTCTGGCATGGGTTCACCCGATATCTGAAGCACATGACAGAAAATAAATATACACTGCTCACTGCTGTACGAATATGTATGATCACTATCAGCTTGATATAACACAAATCCTTATGAAGTTACTCATCAAATATGTTTTGTTCTTCAGCAAGTGCATCCAGTACCTGAGCTTCAAGGGAGATGTGACCTCCTGGCATAGCGCGGACTTGGTGAGGTAGTGCCTTGGGCAGGTTGGGGTGCTCCACCGTGCGACCAACTCTGATGGGTCGTGGGGTCATCACCGCCTCTCCCCACCCGTACTTGTTTCTGGGCGTCACGCGGAACAGATACTCCCGGTCCTGCTTCAGGTTGTACACGTCGAAGGATGTGATCGGGGACACACCCAGCTGAGTGAGGAAAGAGAGAACATAAATTCAAAAGTTACAAGATAGATTGATAATCCTACATTAATACTATAGGAAACGATTGTTAACAATTACAATAATTCATCGAAATTTTGAGGCAGTACCTTCCTCTGCCGCCTCGCATCTACGTACCTCCTGCCAGCGGGCTTCTTCCCCTAGAATCCAGGCCTCCACCTTGTAGGCCGTGACGGTGACGCCGCCATGGTGCTCCGATTTACCCCAGTGGAGTGATACCCAGTTCTTGCCCACATCTCGAGCTTTAGGGGTGCCCACCATACCAGGGACATCTATGGTGGCAAGGTGTAATATGAAACATAGTTTTTGCATATTCTAACAAAATGCGTCATAAATATCAGTCAATGTTGCTTCTCCTCTAGCAACACACTGTCAACAATACTGACTTATGATATAAACATACACAAAATAAACAGGCAAACAAAACAAGTGGTTAAGACTGCTATGTTGAACAAACAAGCGGCGCCAGAACGTCATACCTCTGATGAACCTGCCGGAGGTAAGTCTCTTCTCCTCTATCATTACTTTACTGCCGGGGAACTTCTCGTCGCGGCCCCTCGGTGAGAAGCTGCGTGACCTGAAGCCTTCCCTCACCTGCACAAACACATAACATTCTCATAGTTGTTTACTTATTTAGAACTCAAACATCCCTCCTTCTCACCCAAAGATTCTTTGTACCATAATTTCATTAGTTATAATGAAGTTTCAAAGACTTCTTAATGTCACAATAAGCTTTGTGAGTGTACAGTATATATTCAAATCCTAATGGACATATAAGTCTTCATCTATAGCCTGTAAATGAAAGACATATTGTTTAAATTCACCTTGACGCTGCAGTAGGCTCTGACGGTGCCGTTGATGTTCTTGGCCTCGACAGTGTAGGTGCCGGAGTCCGTGAACTGAGCCTCCCGGATTATCAGTGTGTGGTGGTTATCCCGGACTGACTTGTGGGCACGGAAGGTGTTGGAGACATCATGGGAACCCTTCAGCCAGGTCACTGTGAGAACAACACCAACATAATTGGTTTGAAACTTCAGGTAATATTAATTAAAATTTAGTTTGGCTCCAACTGGCAAAAAGTGAGAAACATTCTCATAAGTTATGAAGTAATGGTGCAGACATCTGCCTGCAGGACTCGGGCTAGTGACCTCCGGCCACATCCTCGGTCTGTCCCCGTCACCCTATCCCATCGCCGTAGACTGTAATGTTGATTAAGATGGGGAGATGGAATAATAAAACAGTTTGCCAACACAGTGAAGGGATTATCGTGACGGTGGGGTGCGCTGACCCCACCACCAACAACTTCATCCTGATCACCAAGGAGAGCATCCACCTTATCACTGACTTATCTTACATCACTAGACGCATCACACCACCCTGTGGGTAGCATCCACCAACACACGTCGTGCACATCACATCTAACTGTACTCTTAAGTAAATTTGTCTCACGTAGGACTCTTTTGCTCTACTAAAAATGGACTTAAGATTTTACATATCTCAACAACTTGAGAAGATGATTAAGTACAATACTGTTCTGTACTAAAGTAATTAAGACTAAACTTTCCCTTCATCATGGTGTGACTTACCCCTGGGTGTAGGCTCGCCCTGGACGGCGCACGAGAGGCGGAGTTCCTCGTCCCTCAAGATGGTCATCATACTCTCAGGGCGGATGGTGAAGGTCGGGGCTCGCATGTCCATCTCCGCCCCCTCTACCGTTAATGGCCGACGAGGCTTTGGATCACCGAAGGAGACGCTGCTCATGGTATACGTTTGACCATACCTGTAAAAGTTAAACTCTCAGAGCGCAGTATGGTGTTAGTGTCTCTCTTAAAACAAGACTAAATATTTTGTGCTCTTAAAGAGTCATACCAAGAATTCAAAGTTAGGCTGATAGTGTTTATGAACCCCGAGTGTAAATTAGATATCTACAGCGCGTCTATGGACCTAAAGTGTTAGTGCTTTGACATAAATATGATCAGAAAGTTCAGGTGTGTGATGGAGATACAGTATATATGTATATCTGCCAACACAGATGCAGTTTTGTACATGTGTAAGGTCATAAGATATACTTTAAGCCAATTAACAAATTATTAACATCTTCCTCCTTCCCCCCAAAACACACACACACACACACAGGCTACAAAGTACTCCTGTGCCAACTCATATCCCTTGATAGGCCCGTAACATTGATCACCGGAGTTTTGTGTCAGTCTTTCTACCTCCTCTACACCACACCACCTGTCCAGCTGTAGCCTTGTGGCGGCGAGATCCATAACATGCAAACTAAACACAATCGCCACAATGAGTAAAAGAATACTTTATGGAATGCAAGTTTTATTTCATCTATGAACAGTTATGAGGAGAGTTTATGTGGTATCTGATATTCTTTATGAAATGGGTCAGGATCCATATATTAAAACCAGCCTTTTTCTATACATAAGCCCAGGACCAAACCTCAAAAATGACACAGTGAATGGATGAAGAAACACATAGTGATCGTGTACAAACTTGTTGGTGATCTTGCAGGAGTAGCAACCCAGGTCCTTGGCGGTGACTTGGAACACGGTGAGGGTGTGAGTCCCTCCTGTCGCTGATATGCGGAACTTGCCGGAGGGATGAAGCGGCCGCCCGTTGAAGAGCCACAGTACCTCTGGTGGCGGTGAACCTGCAACACCCAGCACACATTACTGAACACTTCATATAATGTATGCAGCTATTTCTATATAACATAATATGTACAATATAATAATGGATGCCCCTCGTGTAACGAGGATGGCCGACCCAAGGGCCACCTAGGGATGAATTTGTTTAAGGTGTAGAAGCTGTCGCCAACACAACAGCCGCATACTGAGTTAATGAGCTGAATGACCCAGTGTCAAGGAATAGTCCGAGTAGACCGGACAACTCACCAACTGCACTGGCTAACCATTACCCCGAACACGATCCGCCAATCAATTAACATCCAGGTTCCCAATTACTGCTGGGTAGACAGAGGCAAATGGCGTAAAGAAACTTGCCCATAGCTTCACCCTGCCCGGGGATCGAACCCGGGTCCGCTCGCTTGCGAGGCGAACATGCTGATCATTACACCACATGTCACCATGTATAGTATGCAGATACATAGACAAACATCAAAAGTGGTAAAGTCAGACTAAAAATTATAAAACGTGGAGATTAAACACGGAACCTAAAAACACCTTGACCTAGAGGCTTAATGTTGTGTTCTTTCAGTATGAAGGAGAGGGAAGGGCCAGGCACCAGGGATGAGGCTGTGTCCTGGAGCAAATGCTGTAGACGAGGTACCTTTAAACACGAAGAGGAGAACCTGACGCTCCACACACACACACACACACACACACACACACACACACACACACACACACACACACCTACACCACCTACACCAGGGGAGAGAGGGCTGAACCCCTTCACTACACTGTCCTGTGGACCAAGGTGAACTCATCCCCAACATTAAGGGGAGTAATCAGGAGTTAAAGTTGGTATTATACTATCTTGTATCTGTGTGTGTCTGTATGTATCTGTGTGTGTCTGTATCTGTGTGTGTCTGTATCTGTGTGTGTCTGTATCTGTGTGTGTCTGTATGTAAAGATGTTTATTGTGTCTGTAAGCTTAAAAACTGTCACGTCACCTCTGAACCTTAACTACAACACGTACATAACTTCTGATGTTTTGGGGAGAATATCAATACCTCTTTAACACACCTGAATTATTGGACTTGTTTGAAATCATTATGACAGAAATTTCAATGTTCACAAACACACAATAACTGTCGTCTTTAAATACATATCCCAAAAAACATTATCGCACCATCGTTTGATTCCCTGATACAAACCCTGGAAAGAGAAGGAGAGAGAGAGAGAGAGAGAGTTGGGTCGTACCTGCCACAGAGACCTGGAGGGTGAGAGTGCCGTTCTCCTGAACATATTGGTCACACAGTTCAGAGACGAAGCGTGGAGCCTCGCTGTCGTCGGGTCGGTCGTCATTCTTGCCTGATGGAGGATGAGAGGGTGAAGGTAGGAGTCTGAGATGCTAATGGACTCACACATACGAAATATGACACAGCCTTTGGTAAATTTCACTTATAAACTTTACCATTAATCGCCTATATACAATACTAATATTTACAGTTAATGCCAAAATCACTAAGTAAATAATGTATACAACTTATCATTAAAATACAGGGTCATGTTTTTATTCGAGAACCCTACATGACTGTACTTCAGGACATGGAAGCTCCCACAAGAACTGAATATATATAATAATGTTTAGTTTGACGAAATGAACAAAACATTACAATTTATTCAGAATATTCTACACAAACACACGAACTCTCCATTTTAACTTGAAGTGCATTACAATATAGCATCAGCAAATATAAAATGAGTATAAGGTTTGTGTACAGTAACACCACTCATCTTGTATTGACTGATTGGTAAAATAATATAACAAAAATGCCAAATCATAAGACAAAATATTGGGTGTTAAGAATTACAAAAACTTTCATCATTCCATAAGAAATTATAATTACCAACACAAGTAAATATTCTCCTTAGATAGAAATAATTTACTGAAGTTTTGGTTTAGTGAGATTAAGTTACCCAAAATGGTGAGAAATAGGAGAAAAAACAGTTACAGTGTGGAGGTGGTGTAGGAGGGAGGAGACGCTGGTGGTATAAGAGAGAAACCAGGTTCATCCTCTTCCTCAGAGTGTACAGTAAGTGGACTGGCCTGAGGGTCATTTAGTACCATGCTAAATATAAGACTAAAGATCAAGGAGGAAGAATATAGTCTACTGTTTAACTTTATACTCACGTTCTTTCTCCAGGAGAGCTGAGGAGTCAACAGATAAGATTAACATCAAGTTCCATCAATCAAGTTTTACATTATATTCACCACACACACAACACTCTCATCTACCCCCCTAATCCATCCCACAAAACAACAAGAGACAAGTTGATATGTTGTCACAGACCAACTGTTGTGACCAACCAGTTGTTGTCACAGATCAGCTGTTGTGACCAACCAGTTGTTGTCATAGATCAGCTGTTGTCACCAACCAGTTGTTGTCACAGACCAACTGTTGTGACCAACCAATTGTTGTCACAGATCAGCTGTTGTGACCAACCAGTTGTTGTCATAGATCAGCTGTTCTAATGAGGACTAAATTACAAAACAGACCAAACAAACTAAATCTTCTGGATAAGCTTCAACAAACCCTAATATTCATTTTTTGAGGAGAGATTAATTAGTTGTGTATGTAACTCCAAGTTTAATACACATAGTTTTTCTTTCCATAAGTAAAATAAATAGTCACAATTATACAAATATCTAAATTAATATTGCTTACGTTAATGGCGCTTCTGTCTAAAATTAACATTTACCTAATCTACATTCTTCAGTGCAAACTAATGTTATTCATAATGAGCCTTTGACAGCTTTCTTGGGTTAGCCTAGGTCGAGTAGACTAAATATTTACCTTTGTTTGTATGATTGCACTGTCTCTATACATGCTGAGCCAATGTGAACATGTATGGCGGTTATTCAAACAAACATCTATCTATCTATATACAGTATTTGACAGTTTTCAGATAACATTGTTACCCTTCACATATAACTAACATTCTCTATATATATTATCTGGTGAAGAAAACGACATCGGCGCTTACCCTGAACTTGAACAATTCCGGATATCTCGTCACGGTAGACTCTGTTCTCAGCGTGGCAGGTGTAAGTGCCGGAGTCAGCAGAACGCGGGGAGCTGATGGTCAGTTTACCTGTAAAGGTAATATAATAATATGGTAAAATACGTACAGAAGTTATATAGAAAACAGATAAACATATAAATGGTGTCATTATTGAGGCAGAGTAAATAAGATATACTGTATTGCACAGTGTTTATTTTTATTTAAATAACATAAATAAGTGTTGAAATTACAATAAAAATCTAAAGTATTTTCGTTGGTTTGTGCAACTTATACTGTCCTTAAGACATATTCCTCATCGTCAACAGGTCACCTAAATAGTCGGTAATATTGTAATAAAATTAGTTTTCTATTGAAACGAAGATTACCATTTTTAACATTGTTACATCAGAAACTTATTTCAAAATCACTTAAAAGACACAAGTAAATACCATCTGTGTTTACATCACACCATAAAATTTGGGTAGAATGTACTTCCACGGTCGTACAAGTTACTTAAAGTGAAATCAAGAGATTCATATTACGCTCAATAACCCATAAAACATGTAGCAATGACTTCTTTATTGAGTCCCCCCTCTGGGACGTCCGTTTTCCCACCACTTCAGTTTGCCCGAGACCTCCGTTTTTTCTTGTGTACCTCAGAGACTCTAATATCTCTTAATATCTCATATGATGTTCGGAGATTTAATATTGAGAGCGAATGCATATGTATTACATTAAGTTAGATATATCTACTTACAGATGAAACATTCAAGATCCCTTGTAAGTGATGTATTAACTTTAAGTAGAATTGTCTAATAAGTTCAGTGTAGAGTTTGCCAGTCTAGGTGATGTATCCTGATATCGTCCTTGGGGACGCCCTGAGTTTCCAATTGCAACTGAAGTTAGTTTATTTGATTCCCAGTCATCAGAGAATCTGATGTTTGTATTGAAATTATTGTCAATTTTGTATTTTGGAAAGTAATTAATCTCCTGAAAGAATATGTCAGTCTCTTATTGTCCTAAGATCTAGCGGCAAACTATCAGTAGGCCCTTGTTCGTGTTTTGATGAAGTTATAAGAAAGACGTTGTCAGCTTGTGTGTTTGAAGTCAATTTCAGTATTGCCGTGCAAGCTCGAATACTGGTTAAATTGTAAACAATAGACTGATTTTCATAGCCAAATGTACAGCAACTGATTTAAATGAACATGTATGTAAAGGCGTGAAGTGGCCCCCTTCGACGTGCCTAAGTTGCCATTAGCTTCGTATATAACTGTGTGCACGGGAGAGAGAGCCACTTTTCTGATGCTCCCTCATCGTATCTCAGGTATGAAACGAGTGCCTCGCGCCACCATATTAAGTGAAGTTAACTCAGTTGAACTTTGTTGAATATCGGTGTTCATGTTTTAACATAGTTGAAAGTCTCATGTGCCAAGTAAGAAATAACATAACTTAAACATCGTCTGTGTCGATGCCATGCGTCTTCCTTGCCAGACGCATGTGATTATTTGTAATTGAGTTTACACTTTTCTGACGCTCCCTCATCATATCTCAGATTATTGAATAGACCACGGGTAGTCGTCGTATGCCAGGACGACGTCCACCATCAGAATGGAGCTGGATGAAGGCTGTTAAGATCTGACAACATTGTCTAACACAGTGGTGTGCTGAGATGAAGAACTTACTTACAGCAAGCTGTTCAGAGGAGATGGCCAGAATGTGTTTGTTGTCCACGTGTTGATCTCATGTGTGGAGTAAATAAAGCCAGCTCATAAGCATTGTTTTGAGTCCACAACTATAAGTAGAGTTACTTATTGGGTATACTATTCATCCGATTATCCAAGTACGTAATCAGTAGTATGGGTTTCTGGAGTGACCAAATGTATGAGGGTCAGCACTTTACTTGTTGGCGAATGTAACAAAGTAGTGCAAGGAGGCTCTTAGTCCTGGTGCTATTGAAGCATTAATGTGGTGCTAATACTAAGAGTCCTGCTAATAAATAAGAGTTAAATTCTCAAGTAACCTGTAAGGGTGGTGCTCAGTTATGTCTCTGTTACGCACTTTGGCAGAGTGTTCCAAGAGTTCACAACCCTCACTCAGGAAAAGCTTGCCATAACAATTTTAAATGTGGCTCCTTCAACCTTAAGCTGTGACCACTAGTGGAGCGGGTATCCGTCAGGTCCAGATATGGACATTTGACTGAGTAATGTCCCCTGAGGTGTTTACACACTTCTATTAGCTAGGCAGTTGCAGGCATTCTAATCTCTCTGGGTAACTGAGGTTCCATACTACAGGCACCAGTCTGGTGGGCCTCCTTTTTTACATTTTCAATCAACTGACAGTCCCTAGCATATCTCAAGGACCAGACGGGGTGACAGTATTCCAAACGAGGATGCACCTCACTTTCTAAGAGCGTTACAAGGGACGGATCATCTAGCTATCTGAACGACCTTCTTATACGACCTACTAGCTTAATCGCTAGATTCACCTTCTTCTCACAATGACCTCTCAACTTCAATTCTTTGTCAACATACACACAGGTCTTTTTCACATTCGGGTGGGACATGTGATACGCCTCCAGCACCATTGTGGCATTCCTTTACTAGGATGTTTCATAGTAAATGTTCTATCGTGACGTCTCTTATAATGCTGTCTAGTATTTTACACACAATGCTGGTCAAACTGACCGGCCTATAAATAATTATTTGTGGAGTGACGATCTCCTTGTTGAATATAGGAGTCACATATGCTGTTTTCCAGTCGATGAAGATCTTTTGCATATTCTTGCATCTGCAGAACAGGATTTTAAGAGGCTCGGCAAGCTTGTTGCACATCTCTCTTAGCTCTTTGGGATGCACGCTGTCAGGGTGAGGGTTCTTATGAACATTTAGCTTTGACAATTTGTTTCTAATACACTCTTGTGAGAACAAAATGTGTTATTGCTGTGTCAAACCATCTTTTACGAAACGCAGGGAGATTGTTTGCACCCTCTTGCGTAAACATTGAGAATTTTTGTTAATGCCTGGTTTGAGTCTCAGCTCTGATACAACTAATACACCAACACGCGTCTTTAATTTCGACTTTATGTAATGGTAGAAAACCTGACCTCACTTGCAATCAACCTCTGGAACTCTTTTTTTCAGCCTCTCTACTCTCGGATTTTGCTTGGTTCCTGGACCTGACATACATCCTCCTGTCCTGCTCATCATTTGTCTCCACCCATCTTTGAATTTCTGAGATTTCTTCTTAACCTTGTCAACCACTGAATGGTTCATGTGTAACGAGTTATTTGTATTCCTGGAGCCAGTAGGCATATATTTATCAATCAAATTGTTCACTTTACTGGCTGTGATGTTCAGGGTAGTATCCATATTCTTGTTTACCAGTGAGTCAGGCCAGTGAATACTCCTAACTCCTCCCGCATCCTCTCATAATCACCACTGTAATATTTGAACCTTGGTCTGCTTTTATCATGAACCAAGTAATAGTTAAGTCTGAAGGACAATGTCCATGATGTCTGATGTCGACAGGTCCAGCGGTTTGGGTGTTTATTCCCCTCTATAGTAAGTCAGATCTTTAACATGTTAGAGTAGAAACTT
Source organism: Homarus americanus (assembly GCF_018991925.1). Taxonomy (NCBI): domain Eukaryota; kingdom Metazoa; phylum Arthropoda; class Malacostraca; order Decapoda; family Nephropidae; genus Homarus; species Homarus americanus. Next base: position 16,077 of record NW_024752855.1, on the reverse strand, counting down.
CTCTCAGAGTTTCTCCATAAAGATTAGCAAGAATATTTAGGTCATTCGGTCCACTTCTGACATCTGTGAGTAGGAAATTATTATCATTTATATTTGCGGCATTAATGATACAGTAGTAAAATTAAATGATAAACAAGAAGTACTCACAGATGCCCTCCTCGGTGATGGTGGTCTGGAAGCGTAGGGAGGCGGGCAGCTTGTCGGCGTCCTTCAGCCAGGTAATCTTAGGCTCTGGGAAGCCAATTACGTGACATGACAACACCAGCTCGTCGTCCTCACTCACGTAACGTTCTGAAACACCAACAACAAACTCTAGTAACGTCCAGATGCTCACATTTCTTTATTCAACATAAACTAGAAAAAAAAGGTCCAAGATATTTCCTTCAATACTCCAGCTGTTCCTCGGACTTCTTTATTTCATTAACTGGAAAATATAATATTTAAGTTATAATACAATGAAAGTTTAAGTGGTAGAGAGTGAGTGTATTGTGAGAGGGATGGAACAGGAGTGCACTGTGAGAGTGAGGGAACACGAGTGTAGCATGAGAGGGAAGGAACAAGGGTGTATCAAGAGAGGAGGGAACACGAGTGTATCGTGAGAGGGAGGGAACACGAGTGTATCGTGAGAGGGAGGGAACACGAATGTATCGTGAGAGGGAGGGAACACGAGTGTATCGTGAGAGAGAGGGAATACGAGTGAATCGTGAGAGAGAGGGAACACGAGTGTATCGTGAGAGGGAGGGAACACGAGTGTATCGTGAGAGAGAGGGAATACGAGTGAATCGTGAGAGGGAGGGAACACGAGTGTATCGTGAGAGGGAGGGAACACGAGTGTATCGTGAGAGAGAGGGAATACGAGTGAATCGTGAGAGAGAGGGAACACGAGTGTATCGTGAGAGAGAGGGAACACGAGTGTATCGTGAGAGAGAGGGAATACGAGTGAATCGTGAGAGAGAGGGAACACGAGTGTATCGTGAGAGAGAGGGAATACGAGTGAATCGTGAGAGGGAGGGAACACGAGTGTATCGTGAGAGGGAGGGAACACGAGTGTATCGTGAGAGAGAGGGAATACGAGTGAATCGTGAGAGAGAGGGAACACGAGTGAATCGTGAGAGAGAGGGAACACGAGTGTATCGTGAGAGAGAGGGAATACGAGTGAATCGTGAGAGAGAGGGAACACGAGTGTATCGTGAGAGGGAGGGAACACGAGTGTATCGTGAGAGAGAGGGAATACGAGTGAATCGTGAGAGGGAGGGAACACGAGTGTATCGTGAGAGAGAGGGGAAAATTTTTTACATATTTTCGAAATAATTTTTTTGTATTTCCTGGACCAATCAGACAGCTTCATTCCATGGACCAATTAGAGAGCTTTTCCAAGTTTAGAAGCTCCTAAAGTTATTGGTAGCCAGAGCTCCATTAGCATGGATAAAGAACTTAAAAAAAAGTTTTCTTTTTGTTTCTAAAACTATCCCTACTAACGTGTTGGGGGGGCAAGTGTTGACTTTACACCTTGACTGATCACCGATTAATTACCTGGTTCGTATGTTTCGGGAGGTGGGGGAGGGATGGACCAAGCGAAGCTGCCGGTTAGGAATTTCAAGGCCGCCAGTCTGTGTGGTTTATAAGTGACGGACTGTACCACATAGACTGGTGGTGAAAGGGGGCCCCCTGTACATACCTCGTAGACTGGTGGTGAAGGTGGGCGGGCTGGGCTTGTGGTCCTCCTCGCCCTTCACTCTGAGGTCACAGGTGGTGGAGGCGCGGCCATGGCGGTTTTTGGCGGTGCAGGTGTACTCGCCGGAGTCACCACGGCAGGTGTGGCTCAGCTCCAGCGACGCCACGCCCTCATAGTTAACAATCTGATGCAGAGAATTAACATTTTGGAAAACAATATAAAAAGGAGCAAGAATAAGATGTCTTTTATACGTTTTCCTGTCCAGCTGATCAGTCATTCATCCTCACATATGAACTTTTTGGAAGACAGTCACACTTACAGACAGGAAAACAGTGCCACTAATACTCGCTAAGAAGATGCAAGAGGTTCAGTATCACACAAACTTTAATGAACGTTGACTATTTTTACTCCTCAAATCCCTCTTAACTAGACAATATACTGGACATAAATATTTAATCACACACCTTCTAGTCTTCCCACCTTGACAACAGCAATTTTCTTATAAAATAGGAAGTAAATTCTAGCCTCTGGATTTAGCTAAGGGCCAATTCCAATTCACGGGTCACTGTTGTCATGTAGTTTACTTATTGGATATTTTCACACAATTATCTGTGCATCTAGAGTCTAGACAGAGACTTAATCCAGGTGAAACGTAATGTTCAGAATACAGTACCAGCCAGGGCCAGAGCGCAGGAGATGACTTTTGAATGGTTATGTTACAATATAATACACTCACTTTCATTCTCTCATCCTCCTTGATGGGGTAGCCGCCCTTGAACCACTCAATCTCAGGATGTTCCTCCTCGGCAGGATAGAGGATGTTGCAGGAAAGGCGAACTCTGGTACCCTTCACCGTCTGTCGGTCCTGTAGCTTGGTGCTGAACTTGGGTCGTCTCCTGGGGTCACGGCGGCTGATGACTTCACTCTGAGGGACCACAAACACCATCAAGTTACACCAACAAATCAGAATGGAAAAACTTAACAATACTTAAATCTGTTTCTCAACTACAGTAATATTTGTTTAAAAAAATTACTTGATTATAACGAAAAAGTAAATTAATCAAAAGTAATATTTCCAAGACACCTCAAACTGGAGGTATTAGAACGCACCAAACTGGCTCAAGTAAGTTACGATACTAAGAAGGAGGCCTAAGTGTTGCTGGAATTACACTGACACGGCCGTAACTAATTATGGTCTAACCTAAGTATAAAAACAAACAGATCTTGCAGTACTCAGACACTGGTTAAGATCTACAGTGTAAAGGGTATCTCAGAGGTCCTGTTGTACCAAAGGATTTTGTTCTTAATTCCTAAACCAATAACTGACACTGATGTCCAGGGGATTGGGGTATGGGTACTCGCATCTACCCTGTGGACCCGTAAATGTGTTCAACCGCTTATTGTGAAAAAACTAATAGTATATATATCACCAATAACTGTTAAGACACTGAATAAAATAACCTCAGGGGAAGCAGGCACTACAGACAGCCTGTGCCGGTGAAAACACCCAAAAATAGTCACCCTGGTAAGACTCACATCAGGGGTGCGGGTGCTGGACCTGCTGAGGGAGCCGTATCTCTCGGAGTCAAGCAACTCCTTCTCAGAGTACTCGATCTTCCTCCTGCTTCTCTCCTGCTGCCGGCGCTCCTCGTACTCCAGTTGAAGTCGTTTGTACTCCCTCTCGTCCTCCACCTCTTGTTGACGACGCTCCTCCAGGCGCTTCCGGCGACGTTCCTCCTCCTGAAGTAAACCATCAGGTCAACACAAGATCATGAAAGTGACAACTAACCAGTGTGGTGAAGAGGATAACCTAAATAAGGGAATACTTGCAGGCAATACACTGACACTCCACAGCCTCACTCATAACTATTGCACTTGAAAATATTTCTTAACTGACAGTTCGTCAACAGCTGCTTGTGAAAGCTCTGGAAAGATCAACAGTTGCATGTGACAAATATTCAACAATGATCAAATGCGAGTGACAAGTGATCAACAATTACATTATCTTTAATGAAGAGGCAGTGGCATAAAAAAAGATAACTATATGCACAGGTATATATACTGTAGGTAGAGTAATGTGTTCACAGCAGCCGTACACACACATGCATTGTATGGTACACACTCATGTTTTCAGGGTTGTCTTGTGTCCGTCCTCTCACACTGCTGCAACACCTGCGTTCTACAATAGTGTCCCCCTCCCATAACAAAACCAGAGGCTTCCATTTGTCTATTCATGAGGCTCCTCACTACCCAGCCTCACCCATCACCAGCTCATCCATCCCAAGAATCCACACTGGGACTAACAGACACACAGACGCACACATTGACAGAAACAGATCCTCTCTAAAGACATAATTTGATGCACAGAATTACGTCACTCCTATATGTACAGTAGCTAAAACAAATATCTGTGCAGGTGGGGGTCGTTATGCTCCGAAATTTTACGTGTGACTAGTGACAACCCTCATATACCAAAATTTATCGTCCATGGTCTCATATTGTTTCCCACAAAGTATGCACAGATAGTTGTTTTAGCTACTGTACGTGGTGAGAGAAATATTGTCACTAAGGTCACCATTACCCTCTTCAGGAAGTCTTCTCCCTGTTGCAGTAGTTCCTCCTCTCTCTTCTTCCTCGCGTCTCGCCCTCGCAGATCATCTTCCAGTCTCCTCTTCTCCTCTTCCACCTTCTTTCTGGAGTCCATATCTCTTTTAGATTCCTCCTCGGCCATAAGTTTATCATGCTCTTCTCTCCTTCTCCTCCTCTCTTTTCTTCGCTCTTCTTCTTCCTGCAGACGCTTCTCTTCCACTTCTCTCTCCTTCTGCTTCTTTTTCCTTCTTTCTTCTTGTTCCTGCTCTGATCTCTTCCGTCTCTCTTCCTCTCTTTGTTTTTGGGCTTTATCTTCCTCCTCTTGTTGTTTCCGTCTTCTTTCTAATCTTGCTTCTTCTTCCTTCTTGTATTGATTTTCCAATTCCTTCATGGCTTTCTCTTCCTCCGACCTCTTCTGTTTTCGTTTATTTCGTCTTTCCTCCTCTTCTTTTATCATTTTCTCCTCCTCCTGTTTTATTAATTTCTCCTGTTCCTCTCTTCTCTTTTCCAACCTCAATTTCCTTTCCTTCTCTTCTTTTTGTAAATATTCTTCTTCTTCCTTCAATGATTTTTCTTGTTCTTCTCTGCGTTTTCTCCTCTTCTCAGCCTTCTCCTCCTCCTCTTTCTTTATTCTATCCAATTCTTCGGTTCTTTGCCTTTCTCCCTCCTCTCTCTTCTTTTTCCACCTTTCATTCATCTCCTTCTCTTCTCTCTCCAACTTCTCCATCTCCTCCTTACGTTTCATACTCTCCCTCCTGGCGCGTTCTTCCTCCTGCAGTCTCAACATCTCCTCCTCCTGTTTCCTCATCTTCTCCTGTGCGTCCTGTATCTGTTTCTCCTCCTCCTCCTTCTTCTTCTTCTTCGTCTTCAGGATCTCCTCTTGTTTTCTTAACTCAGCTCCTCTCACAGCCGTCGAGTCGTCACCAGCCTTACCCTTGGTCTCTGCCTCGCTCTTCTGCTCGTCCCTCAGACTCGACCTTTTCCTTACTCTGGGCTCAGGGGACTTGGCCTTTGAAGCTACATCGTCCTCTTTGACACTCGACCTCTTCCTTTGCTGTACCTTACCCTCGAGATCAACCTCTGCTTCTGTAACCTTCTTGGCATCGTCCTCTTTGACACTCGACCTCTTCCTCAACCTCGGTACGGGAGACTTAGCCTTCTTGTCCTCCTCCTTAAGCTCAGACATCTCTTTAGCTGTCTTGGCATCACTATCTTTTATGCTAGATCTCTTTCGATCTCTAGCTTCGGGAGACTTAGATTTGTCTACTTCCTTCACTTCAGCCTTCTTAGCTTTGTCTGCTTCCTTCTCCTCAGGCTCCTTAGCTTTGTCTGCTTCCTTCTCTTCAACCTTCTTAGCTTTGTCTGCTTCCTTCTCCTCAGCCTTCTTAGATTTGTCTGCTTCCTTCTCCTCAGGCTCCTTAGCTTTGATTACTTCCTTCTCCTCAGACTTCTTAGCTTTGTCTGCTTCCTTCTCCCCAGGCTTCTTAACTTTATCTGCTTTCTTCTCCTCCAGCCTTCTTAGCTTTGTCTGCTTCAAACATCCAGCCTTCTTAGCTTTATTTCTGCTTCTTCTCTTCAACCTTCTTAACTTTGTCTGCTTCCTTCTCCCCAGCCTTCTGCTTTGTCTGTTTCCTTCTCCCCAGCCTTCTTAGCTTTGTCTGCTTCCTTCACTTCAACCTTCTTATAAGCTTTGTCTACTTCCTTCTCCTCTTCTTTTTTGACTTTGTCCTTCCTTCTCTTCAACCTTCTTAACTTTGTCTGCTTCCTTCTCCTCAGCCTTGCTTTGTCTGCTTCCTTCTCCTCAACCTTCTTAGCTTTGTCTCCTTCCTTCTCCCCAGTCTTCTTAGCTTTGTCTGTTTTTCTCTTCTTCTTGCTTCCAAACCTTCTCCTCAACCTTTTAGCTTTGCCTGCTTCCTTCACTTCAACCTTCTTGGCTTTGTCTACATCCTTCTCCTCAGCCTTGTCAGCTTTGTCTGCTTCCTTCTCCTCAGCCTTCTTAGCTTTGTCTGCTTCCTTCACTTCAGCATTCTTGGCTTTGTCTCCTTCCCTCCTCAGCCTTCTTAAGTCTACTTCTTCTCCCTCAGCCTTCTTAGCTTTGTCTCTTCTTTCTCTTCAATATTCTTAGCTTTGCCTGCTTCTTTCTCCTCAACTTTCTTAGCTTTGTCTGCTTCCTTCTCTTCATTTCTTAGCTTTGTCTGCTTCCTTCTCTTCAGCCTTCTTAACTTTATCTGCTTCCTTCACTTCAGCCTTGTTAGCTTTGTCTGCTTCCTCCACTTCAGCCTTCTTAGCTTTGTCTGCTTCCTTCTCTTCAGCTTTCTTAACTTTATCTGCTTCCTTCACTTCAGCCTTCTTAGCTTTGTCTGCTTCCTTCTCCTCAACTTTCTTAGCTTTGTCTGCTTCCTTCTCCTCAGCCTTCTTAGCTTTGTCTGCTTCCTCCTCCTCAGCCTTCTTAGTTTTGTCTGCTTCCTTCACTTCAGCCTTCTTAGCTTTGTCTGCTTCCTTCTCTTCAGCCTTCTTAGCTTTGTCTCTTCCTTCTCAACTTTCTTAGCTTTGTCTGCTTCCATCTCTTCAGCCTTCTTAACTTTGTCTGTTTCCTTCTCCTCAATCTTGTTAGCTTTGTCTGCTTCCTTCACTTCAGCCTTCTTAGCTTTGTCTGCTTCCTTCTCCTCAACTTTCTTAGCTTTGTCTGCTTCCTTCTCCTCAACCTTCTTAGCTTTGTCTGCTTCCTTTACTTCAGCCTTCTTAGCTTTGTCTGTTTCCTTCTCCTCAGGCTTCTTAGCTTTGTCTGTTTCCTTCTCCTCAACTTTCTTAGCTTTGTCTGCTTCCTTCTCCTCAATCTTCTTAGCTTTGTCTGCTTCCTTTATTTCATCCTTCTTAGCTTTGTCTGCTTCCTTCTCCTCAATCTTATCTTTGTTTGCTTCCTTTTCCTCAACCTTCTTAGCTTTGTCTGCTTCCTTCACTTCTGCCTTTTTAGATTTGTCTGTTTCCTTCACTTCAGTCTTCTTAGCTTTGTCTGCTTCCATCTCTTCAGCCTTCTTAGCTTTGTCTGTTTCCTTCTCCTCCAGGCTTCTTAGCTTTGTCTGTTTCCTTCTCCTCCAACTTTCTTAGCTGTCTGCTTCCTTCCTCAATCTTCTTAGCTTTGTCTGCTTCCTTCTCCTCAGCCTTCTTAGCTCTGCTTTGTCTGCTTCCTTCATCCTTCTTAGCTTTGTCTGTTTCCTTCACTTCAGTCTTCTTGGCTTTTTCTGCTTCCTTCTCCTCCTTCTTAGCTTTGTCTGCTTCCTTCTCCTCAACCTTCTTTGCTTTGTCTGTTTCCTTCTCCTCAGGCTTCTTAGCTTTGTCTGTTTCCTTCTCCTCAACTTTCTTAGCTTTGTCTGCTTCCTTCTCCTCAACCTTCTTTGCTATGTCTGTTTCCTTCTCCTCAGCCTTCTTAGCTTTGTCTGCTTCCTTCACTTCAGACTTTTTAGCTTTGTCTACTTCCTTCTCCTCAGCCATCTTAGCTTTTTCTGCTTCCTTCTCCTCAGCCATCTTAGCTTTTTCTGCTTCCTTCTCCTCAGCCTTCTTAGCCTTGTCTACTTCCTTCACTTCAGGCTTCTTAGCTTTGTCTGCTTCGGGTAGGTCAGCCTTCTTAGCTTTGTCTGCTTCATACAAGCCAGCCTTCTTAGCTTTATCTGCTTCAGACAAATCAACCTTCTTAGCTTTGTCTGCTTCGGACAAGTCAGCTTTCTTAGCTTTGTCTGCTTCCTTAACTTCAGACATCTTAGCCTTATCTACTTCGGCCAAGTCAGCTTTCATATCTTTGTCTGCTTTGGCTAAGTCAGCCTTCTTTGCTTTGTCTGCTTCAGGCAAGTCAGCCTTCTTAGCTTTGTCTGCTTCTGTCATGTCATGTTTCTTAGCTTTGTCAGCCTCTGACAGGCCTGCCTTCATAGATTTGTCTCTTTCCTTCTCCTCAACCTTCATAGCTTTATCTGCATTTTTCTCTTCAGCTTTCTTAGCTTTGTCTGCTTCTGACAAGTCCGCTTTCTTAGCTTTGTCTGTTTCCTTCACTTCAACCTTTTTAGCTTTATCTGCTTTTAACAATTCCGCGTTCTTAGCTTTGTCTGTTTCGGACAAGTCATCTTTTTTAGAATTGTCTGCTTCGGTCAGGTCAGCCTTCTTAGCTTTGTCTACTTCCTTCTCTCCAGCCTTTTTAGCTTCGTCTGCTTCAGATAAGTTAGCCTTCTTAGCTTTGTCTGCTTCGGACAAGTCAGCTTTCTTAGCTTTGTCTGCTTCGGACAAGTCAGCCTTCTTAGCTTTGTCTGCTTCTGTCAAGGCAGCCTTCTTAGCTTTATCTACTGCAGATAAATCAGCCTTTTTAGCTATGTCTATTTCCTTCACTTCAGCCTTCTTAGCTTTATCTGCTTCTGTCAAGTCAGCCTTTTTAGCTTTGTCTATTTCGGACAAGTCAGCTTTTTTGGATTTGTCTGCTTCGGTCAGGTCAGCCTCCTTAGCTTTGTCTGCTTCCTTCACTTCAGACTTTTTAACTTTGTCTACTTCCTTCTCTTCAGCCTTTTTAGCTTCGTCTGCTTCAGATAAGTCAGCCTTCTTAGCTTTGTCTGCTTCGGTCAAGTCAGCCTTCTTAGCTTTGTCTGCTTCTGTCAAGGCAGCCTTCTTAGCTTCGTCTACTGCAGATAAATCAGCCTTTTTAGCTATGTCTGTTTCCTTCTCTTCAGCCTTTTTAGCTTCGTCTGCTTCAGATAAGTCAGCCTTTTTAGCTATGTCTGTTTCCTTCACTTCAGCCTTCTTAGCTTTGTCTGCATCTGATAATTCAGCCTTCTTAGCTTTGTCTGCTTCGGACAAGTCAGCTTTCTTTGATTTGTCTGCTTTAGACAAATCAGCCTTTTTAGCTATGTCTGTTTCCTTCACTTCAGCCTTCTTAGCTTTATCTGCTTCTGTCAAGTCAGCCTTCTTTGCTTTGTCTGCTTCCATTACTTCAGCCTTTTTTGCTTTGTCTGCTTCTGTCAAGTCAGCCTTCTTTGCTTTGTCTGCTTCCATTACTTCAGCCTTTTTTGCTTTGTCTGCTTCTGTCAAGTCAGCCTTCTTTGCTTTGTCTGCTTCCATTACTTCAGCCTTTTTAGCTTTGTCTGCTTCAGACAAGTCAGCCTTCTTAGCCTTTTCTGGTTCTATCAAGCCCGCCTTCTTAACTTTGTCTGCTTCTGACAATTCAGTCTTCTTAGCTTTGTCTGCTTCCTTTACTTCCGCATTCTTATCTTTGTCTGCTTCTGTCAAGTCAGCCTTCTTTGCTTTGTCTGCTTCCCTCACTTCAGCCTTCTTAGCTTTGTCTGCATCTGATAATTCAGCCTTCTTAGCTTTGTCTGCTTCGGACAAGTCAGCTTTCTTTGATTTGTCTACTTCGGTCAAGCCAGCCTTCTTAGCTTTGTCAGCTTCCTTCACTCCAGCCTTCTTAGCTTTGTCTGCATCTGACAAGTCAGCCTTCTTAGCTTTGTCTGCATCTGATAATTCAGCCTTCTTAGCTTTGTCTGCTTCGGACAAGTCAGCTTTCTTAGATTTGTCTACATCGGTCAAGTCAGCCTTCTTAGCTGTGTCAGCTTCCTTCACTTCAGCCTTCTTAGCTTTGTCTACTTCGGACATGTCAGCCTTCTTAGCTTTGTCTACTTCGGACAAGTCAGCCTTCTTAGCTTTGTCTGCATCTGTTAAGTCAGCCATTTTAGCTTTATCTGCTTCTGACAAGTCAGCCTTCTTAGCTTTGTCTGTTTCTGTTAAGCCAGCTTTCTTAGCTATGGCAGCTTCTGTTGAGTCTGCCATCTTAGCTTTTTGTGCTTCGGATAAGTCAGCCTTCTTAGCTTTTTCTGCTTCGAGCAAGTCAGCCTTCTTAGCTTTTTCTACCTCGGACAAGTCAGCCTTCTTAGCTTTGTCTGCTTCTGTTGAGTCTGCCATCTTAGCTTTTTCTGCTTCGGACAAGTCAGCCTTCTTAGCTATTTCTGCTTCGAGCAAGTCAACCTTCTTAGCTTTTTCTGCTTCGGACAAGTCAGCCTTCTTAGCTTTGTCTGCTTCTGACAAGTCAACCTTCTTAGCTTTGTCTATTTTTGACAAGTCAGCCTTCTTAGCTTTGTCTACTTCCGACAAGTCAGCCTTTTTAGCCTTCTCTGCTTCAGACAAGTCAGCCTCCTTAGCTTTTTCTGCTTTGGACAAGTTAGACTTCTTAGCTTTATCTGCTTCTGTTATGTCTGCCATCATAGCTTTTTCTGCTTCGGACAAGTCAGCCTTCTTAGATTTGTCTGCCTCTGACAATTCAGCCTTCTTAGCTCTGTCTGCTTCTGTTAAGTCAGCATTCTTAGCATCGTCTGTTTCCTTCACATCAGCCTTCTTAGCTTTGTCTACTTCCGACAAGGCAGCTTTTTTAGCTTTGTCTGCTTCCTTAACTTCAGTCTGCTTAGGTTTTTCGTCTTCATTCGTTTCAGCTTTATCCTTAGCCATAGCTTCGGGAGATTGAGCTTTTTTCCCAGGGAGCGAAGCGTCGATTGCCACTCCATCAGTCAGTTGGTCACTGTCCACACTTCCAGTGACCGTCGCCTGGCCTCGCTTCCCAGCAACGTCAAAAACGCTCTGTTGAACTTTGCCGTCCACTACCTTCCCTTCATCTGTTGCTGCTTCCATCTTTTCTTTTCTGTCTTGAACCTTTTCTGATGTCAAGTAGGCCTCTCCTAAGGCTGCCGCCATAATATTTGATGTTCTTTGAAATTGTAGTTCTGTTTCCTTCAAGGAATCTGCAAGATCCACGAACTTTTGTTTTTCTTTCTTCTCTTTTAGATCTAACGTCAAGTGAGCCGTAGCCTCATCCTTCTCAAATGTCTTGCCTTTCTTCTTAAACGACAATGTTACATCAGTCGATGTGCAGGACTCCTCATACTCTTGTTCTGTCTCTGAACGTTGTTCACTCATCAAAGAAACCTTACCATCTGTTATATCCTTCTCAGTTTTCTTTAATTCTATACAACTTTCAATCCCACTGGACGAGTCTGTACTTATTTCACTAGTGGTTGTAAATTCGCTAGAAGGTTCCTCACTAGCTTCTCGGAGTTTCATGGCAGCCTCTTTTTTAGCAAGCAATTCCTGCTTTTTGGCTAAGATTTCTTCCTTCTTTGCGGCCACAGCTGCCATCACTTCTTGGGCGCCAGCTACTACTCCTTCCACTACACCTTTTTCACCATTTATGGTGGTCTCTTTTTGGGCTGTTCTGATAACTCCTATGGCTGTAGATGCTGTTGCATCCTTTCCACTATTGTCTTTACCTATAACAACTGGAATTTTCTTAGGAGTGGCAGGGAGTTTTAAGTCATCAACCGACTCTTCGGGTACAACACTTTCTTCGGCAACTGCTGCTTTCAGTCCCATTGCAGCTGCTACTGCATTAGATATATCAGAAACTTTAGATACTATTGCTGAAGTCATATCACTAACACGGGATGACCTTTTAATGGGGGCTACCTTTTCTTGGGAAATTTCCTCTTGCTGTTGCAACCCTTCTTCAGTTAGTACATCCTTCTGAGATACAGGTTTTTCCTGGGTTTCATCTTGCTGAGATTCACCAGTTTTCAGAGAAATTTTTTCTTGAGATGCACCTCGTTTGTGAGAGACAGCCTTCTGTGAGACATCTTTCTTTTCACCTTCAGCTTCCTCGTCCTGCTGTGCGACAGACTTCTCTTCAGTTTTTGACATTGAGTGATTTCTGAAGTGAGTGACTCACTGCTCGGAGTTCTAATTAATGCACCTTCTTTCTTGGATCGTAGAATTTCCATTTTTGCCTGAAGTTCCTCCTTTCTTGCTTGAATCTGCTCTGGTGTCAAACTAACAGTCGCTAATTCAGCAGTATCTTTAATATCCTTGGCCTCGCCATCTTCTGTGGTTTTCTCTATCTTGGCTTTCTTTGCCACCGCTTCATCCATGTGAGTTATGATGACTGACTCACCTTTAGATGCTGCCATTACTTTTTCATCTTCAGCAGCAGACTCAGCAGCAGATCGTTTCTTTTCTCTGGCTTCTCCAGTCTTCTGCACTACACCTTTACTGGTGTCCATTTCTGCCACTACTGGAGGTTCGCCCACAGTTACAGACTCAGCGGCTCCCTCAACAATACCAGCAACAGCTCTTTCAGGTTGAGCAGCTGGTCGCTGAGATACAATTGCAGCTTCTGATTGTAAATCTGCCTCCTGCACCACTATACATTCTGCCAGAGACCCGCTTCGTTCTTCAGCTACTGTTAACATGTGAGACATATCCTCTTTGTTAAAGACATTAAGGTTTGCATAATCAACGTCAGCTTCTTGGATCATGACAGCTTCTCTAGTAGTGTCCGTCAAGACTTGGGCTCTGTCACTCATCGCTCGCATATAATCAGCCATATCTCTAATGTCTCCAGATAATCCCATCTGCTCATAACCTTCCACTGCCTCATGAAGAGTCTGGTGGGCGAAGGCCTGAGTCTCCTGCCCGGTCATCAGAGTTAGGTCACCAGCTTGGGAATATCCTTGTCTAATAGCCACCTCTACAGCCTCTCGGTAACTTGGGTCGAGTTGTATGGCCAATTGCTGCTCTGGTGTGAGGCCTTCAAAGAACGCTGCATGCTCATAGCCATACTGCTCGGCTTGTTGCATGGGTTCCAACATGGAATGCAGTTCACTGAAATCGGCCTCAGTCTCCTCGGCCTGGAAATATTCGGGAATGTCCTGGGGAGCAGTGTAATACTCTTGTTCTTGCTGCTGAGCGACGCCTGCAGCAGAGACTTGGCCAACTGTTGCCTTTTGAGTTTTGGCCTTTTTCACCTTTAAGCTCTTCGGGGCCTGGCCGCTAACAACTTCAGCTTGCTCCATCATAAGAGCTTCGTGTTGGGTGGCATCCTTCACCTGTGCCTGCCGGAGGTTCGCCGTGTCAGTTTCAAGGAATGCCACATCTTCCATGACTTCTGCACTTGTAACTTTGTAGCCTTTTTGCTCTGAGATAACTGCCTTTGCCTTCTGTGCTGTCACCTGCTGCTCCGATATCAATTTCGCCTCTCCTTCATACACTTCAGCAGACTCAACAACAGCTGCTTCACCTTTAACCTGAGTTTTCTTTACAGAAGCTTTTTTCGCCTTTTTAGAAGGTCTCTCCTCAGACTCCATCGACTTGGCTTGTTCTACTGCCTCAGGTGATGTCACCGCCACGGCCTCTTGTGTTACAAGGCTGGGGTATCGTTCAACAATTTTACTTAAGTTGGTTAAATCTGACAAAGTACCCCCCTCAGAGAGAAACTGTTGTTCTTCTGCCACTGCCACCTCCCGAGTCTCAATAGATCGTTTTGCTTGCTTCCTCTCAACTTTTTCACTTTTCATCTTCTCAGCACCAGTTAGTACAGCTTGCTCTTCTGCTTGGGCGATATTCAGACCCGGCTCCTGTTGAGCTTCTGCCATAGTCTGATGAGCTTTTTCAGTAATGAGTGACTTGGCTGCAGCACTAATTACCTGCTGTTCCTCGATACCAACAGCCTCACCTTTACCAAGAACACGTGTCTCTTTACCCTGCTCTTTTAACAGGCTCATTCCCTGCTCACTAAGAGATCGGAGGTCATGCTGGAGCACGTTTTGTTCACTAACCCGGGCCACGGCCTTACCGTCCACTGACACCGTGTGGGTGGACAGGTGCTCCTCCTCCCACACTTCCATATCGGGCAGGTCTGCAATATCAGTGCGCAGTGCTTCCCGTTCCTCCACCATCACTGCCTCCATGGCTGATAACTCCTCCACATCAGCCTCCGTGCGAGCATCATCGTATACAATGTCGGCCATACTCATGTATTCGTCGAACGCTTCATTCTCGACATCAATCACCATAGCTTCCATTATAAGTGGACCCTTCCGTGACGTCTCTCGAGTGAAGCGGAGAGGAGGCAACGCAGCTTGGTTATTGTCGTGTGCTGTAACAACAATCACAGATAAGGCAAGTTAGTGTTATTCAAAATAACTGTTATAACAAGTTCATCCTCTCCCTCCAGCTCACAGTTAAAAATTACTGTATACGAGCTGAATTTAACAACAGATAATTAAAGATCAAGATCCGTATAAGACATAATTTTTGTGGTAAACGGCCTAACTTACCAAGATAAGACAGGGAACATACCTGACAAATGATCAGATATTTCATCAGCGTAGATCTCAGCTATTTGTTTGGCTTCTGCCTCTGAAATATCTGGTGTTTCGTAGAGTGAGAGCGAGACCTCCCTGCCGTCGATGCTGACTGAAACTGCTTCGTCTTCACCCGACGCCTCGGATACGGCCGACTCATACACAGAGATCTGGGAGGAGCGCTCCTCGTTGATGGTGGAGAGTGAAGGGTTCCTGGCAATGCCTCGAGCATCAGCCAACGCAACCGCATCAGCCATTTTGTCTCCTCCCTTCTGAATTAACTTGTCTGTAATGGAAAAATAATGGTCAAGGTGTGGTAGTAATGTCACCAAGATAATGGTCAAGGTCTGGTAGTAATGTCACTAAGATAGTGGTCAAGGTCTGGGAGCAATGTCCCAAGATAATGGTCAAGGTGTGGTTGTAGTGTCACCAAGATAATGGTCAAGATCTGGTAGTAATGTCACCAAGATAATGGTCAAGGTCTGGTAGTAATGTCACCAAGATAATGGTCAAGGTGTGGTTGTAGTGTCACCAAGATAATGGTCAAAATCTGGTAGTAATGTCACCAAGATAATGGTCAAGGTGTGGTTGTAATGTCACCAAGATAATGGTCAAGGTGTGGTAGCAATGTCACCAAGATAATGGTCAAGGTCTGGTAGTAATGTCACCAAGATAATGGTCAAGATCTGGTAGTAATGTCACCAAGATAATGGTCAAGGTGTGGTTGTAATGTCACCAAGATAATGGTCAAGGTGTGGGAGTAACGTCACCAAGATAATGGTCAAGGTGTGGTAGTAATGTCACCAAGATAATGGTCAAGGTGTGGTAGTAGTGTCACTAAGATAATGGTCAAGGTGTGGTTGTAATATCACCAAGATAATGGTCAAGGTGTGGGAGTAATGTCACTAAGATAATGGTCAAGGTGTGGTAGTAATGTCACCAGGATAATGGTCAAGGTGTGGTAGTAGTGTCACTAAGATAATGGTCAAGGTGTGGTTGTAATATCACCAAGATAATGGTCAAGGTGTGGTAGTAGTGTCACTAAGATAATGGTCAAGGTGTGGTTGTAATATCACCAAGATAATGGTCAAGGCGTGGTAGTAGTGTCACTAAGATAATGGTCAAGGTGTGGTAGTAGTGTCACTAAGATAATGGTCAAGGTGTGGTAGTAATGTCACCAGGATAATGGTCAAGGTGTGGTTGTAATGTCACCAGGATAATGGTCAAGGTGTGGGAGTAATGTCACCAGGATAATGGTCAAGGTGTGGTTGTAATATCACCAAGATAATGGTCAAGGTGTGGTAGTAGTGTCACTAAGATAATGGTCAAGGTGTGGTTGTAATGTCACCAAGATAATGGTCAAGATCTGGTAGTAATGTCACCAAGATAATGGTCAAGGTGTGGTAGTAATGTCACCAGGATAATGGTCAAGGTGTGGGAGTAATGTCACCAGGATAATGGTCAAGGTGTGGTAGTAGTGTCACTAAGATAATGGTCAAGGTGTGGTAGTAATGTCACCAAGATAATGGTCAAGGTGTGGTAGTAATGTCACCAAGATAATGGTCAAGGTGTGGTAGTAATGTCACCAGGATACTGGTCAAGGTGTGGTAGTAATATCACCAGGATAATGGTCAAGGTGTGGTTGTAATATCACCA
>NW_024752854.1:0-4427 GCF_018991925.1 Homarus americanus | reverse complement strand
GTTATATGTGTTACATTTACTACACCAAGGAGAGGGATAATGGGGTAATTCCCGCCCTCCTCCACAGCACTTCTATGGCATCATTTAAGCTTGTGACGCTTAACCAATCAAGTGTTGGTAAGTGACAGTGAGTGGATAATGCCAGATTGGCTCTTGATATAGACACAGGTGCTTGCGCTAATGTATTGGCCTTGACATCCTATCAAGAGTTACAACATGGGCCCTCATAAGAGACTTCATCTGGCGACCTAAGTAACGCGCTGAGCTCGAAGAGGAGTTTCAGGGTACTCAGCCAGGCATCAAGGGAATGGTGTGTTACCACTCAGATTCTCAAGACATGGTACGCCCTTCTACCTTGGACTTTATACCGAAGTTCAGCAGTATTTGCCAGTTGATGGGTTACTTGGTCTCCCCAACCACTCTAAAACAGAGCATGATAGATGTTCATCCACGTAATAATAATATTACGTTTAAAAGGTGTTTCTACAACGCTGAGCCATTCTGAACCTATGCTCACCGCTAGATCAGAAAGTGTTGTCCTGCCAATCCCTATTAGGAGAGGCCGGATCGTGCGTCAGAATGCACCTCTTGACCTCAACCCCACTGCAGCGCGATTACAGCAACAATAGTTGGAAGATAGTACCTGCAATTTGAAACATACTCTCCATTACCAGAATGGGGAATTCACCAACGCAACAATCCTGCCCAGGCTGAAGTGAACATTAGTTTCTGCAAATGATTCGTTCAATGCCCAGGGTGTGACAGGACGTGACTGCGGTTGTTGTGACTACTCATCAATCAACATCTGTCAACAAAATTCTTTCGTATGGCTAGAACAACTGATTACCAGCACCCCAGCACCTAGTGATGATGACACATCCGGTCTCGGCATTCTGAGTATGGTATTGTGGATGACCTAGTGTGACCATTAGCGGCGGTTTGCTGTACTCAGTTTTGTGAACATTGTTGATCACCGGACTGTGGAATCCAGCTGTGTCTACTGTGAGGCACACACACAATCTACAGGGATTGTGTCCAACAATTCTATTATCAAGAAATTCCTAGAAAAGGATTCTTCAATCAAGCCTACAAGATACTAGGTAGTATCTAGGCATACATAAAATATATACAGAAACATTTACACGTTCAAGACATGCCATCACATTGATAGGACATCAATAGGTTAATGTCATTGTTGTAAGTGCTTACTTATGTTAATATATACTAAAGTTTCAAATTAGAAATTTTAATGATGTCAATGACACATTTTGCTGATTTGAAAAAATAACGCCTTTTACCTATCACGAAATTTGCACTACTGATCTTTAATTCCCTCTATTTTGTTAATTCTGGCAGGTATGTTTCCTGTTCTGTTATTACAGGGCAGTGTCATTAAATTCAACATTGTTCATAATATACTAACCCGTACAACACTAGCGTATGGGTCCCTGTGGTAATAATGCCCTCCAGTAATAGAATCTGACTTAGTGTCTACATATCTGTTTATAACATGGTTAGGGTTGTCTTAGGATGTACTGTCTCTGTGAGTTATTTAAGCCTCACGGGCCTCGGCTGGTAGGTGACGAGGCGATGTAATGGGCCCTGTCTCATCAACCAGAACATATTATATAAATGGGTCAATATTCTGATATTATTTTCAGATTCATCACCTATGTAACTTTCCACTGGCACTGTAATTGACGCTTCAATGCACGTGATAAGGTGTGCCCACGGAAAGCTTCGTCATACTATGCTGAGTAAAGGGAATAGTAACGGCTCTCTGGCCACCTGTAGGCGAGCAGTAGTTTGATATCATATTGACTAAGGAGCGTTGAGAACCGCAGTGTGGCTCCGTCTTCCCTCGAGGACGACGTACCGTTCTTCCCTCGATGGTCGCTACTCATAGTGCGCTCACAACAACTTATGTCGTAAGGACGTGACCTACGTTTATAATATAAACGCCGTCCTTTCTCATTCACTCCTTACAGTGAGACTTGGTCGATCTACACTCAGGAACAACCTTATACAACCTTTTATAATAAAACAAGGAACTACCGTTTGGGTTTCGTTACTTAAACCCAAATAATAAATATATGTGAATGGCCTGGTTAATTGCACAAGCAGCCGATTCAATCCTGTTCCCATCTTGCTATCCCAAATTCCTTATGCTGATAGCTTGTAGTGTGTTGCCTGCCCGTCAGTGATAACATTGCATTGTGAACTGCTGCACAAGCGTGCATAGTGTACACCCACTGTTGCCGAACACTTTCTGTCGTGCCTCTACCTCTGGTAGCCCCCATGGCTTTACAAAGACCTCATCATGACTTGTTCGATCACAAGGTCAATCCAAAGTCCAACCCAAAGTCTCTCACTCTTTCGCACTGTATGATAGCCTTCCTCTACGAATTGCTTATACAGCCATGGATGAGAACAAGGGGCTTCCGCATCATTTGGAGATAAAGAAGGGCACTTTTAGCAAAGTTGATATGCCTTGTTGCAGCAAAGAGAGTGAATACTTTGCCCACAGCAACCAAATGATGCCCCCAGAGTCCTAGTCTTTCATAGCTTTATCACACCAATGTGCTCTAAATATTGTTTCCACAATTTTGCTGCACGTGATTGATTACTCAATCATATTTTCGTGCGCTCTACAGCATCATATAGTGAACCAAGCACTGCTCATTCAGCAATGGCATCTGGAGGGATGCTGAGATCAAGAACATCATTCATGAGTTGTTCTAGTTCCTTCACATGTTCTTCATCCAGCACATGTGAATCTTGCACGTCGATAGACCTGTGCTCTTGAGCTACTTCAGCAACTGTCTCAGAATCTCTGTCTACGTTTTCACTGATAATATCTTAACTTTCGGAGGACTCTTGTGAAATCATAGTGGCAAACAATTTTGTTGTGAGAGATAGAACTGGAGAGCACAGGCAACGGCTTACATAAGAACATAAGAATGGAGGAAACTGCAGCGGCTCATTACGCTCCTGGTTGATAATTTGAGTACCTTTGTACGTCCCCTTGTTTAGCCCCCGCCTTCCACTTATGGCACCCTCTATCAGGTCGCCCACGCTCCTCAAGGGAGGCAAATTGATGCTTTAACCTTGCCCCATACTCGCTGTTCCACGTCGGGATTATTCGGTTTATTCTCCCTCTGAATAAATTCTTCCAGATTCTATATCATTCTGTAATACGGTGACCAGAACTGAACTGCGTAATCCAGGTGTGGTCTCACAAGGAGCAAGATACAGTTTTAGGATGACCTCGCTAGTCTTGGTAACTAACACTCCTTTGTATGAACCTCAAGTGTTTTATTAAATTTTGTTACGGTGCAAAAACACATTAGTTTATTTGGCTTAGTGTCTTAATACTGTCATTACTTCCTAAATTCTCTCTTCGAGTCGGATTTCTCTATGGCATCGTTGTTCATCTGGTATCTGGTTTCTGTTTACAACCGCCTATACTGAGCATTTCATTTGTCACTAATTTCAATTCGCTATTTTTCAGACCATTCGAAAATTTGTTTAGATCTTTCCGTAGTTTTGCCGAGTCCTCGCTGACGGATAACACGCCCTATTTTAGTGTCATCAGCAAATTTATTTTTACAATGTTGTTCATGCCGATATCTATGTCAGTTTATGTATATAATAAACAATAATGGTCCAAGTACTGGAGCCTTGGGGGAACCCACTTGTGACGTTAGTTCAGTCGACTGAGTTTAATGCTCACTCGGCTGTTTCCTGTCCCGTAACCACGCCTAATCCATTTAAGGATGTCACCTTTTGATGCCATGAGCTTCTACCTTTCTAGTCTAGTCTTTTCGTGGGAGATTCACGCAGGCTTTACTAAATGAGATATACCACATCATAATTGTGCCCCTCATTCACCGGGACATTCGAAAACTGATGAAAAGAATGTTAATAGATTAGTTAGGGCAAGAACGTCTGCCAGGCTTGCTGGGAATCATTAACAATCTGTGCTTTCTCCAGGTGATTTCGAATAGAGTTTTAAATGATTGCTTCCAGTAATTTTGCCTACTATTGATGTTAGACTGATTGGTGCGGGTAGTTAGAGTGATAAAGATCTATCCCTTCTTGAAAATCGGTATTACATCTGCCATCCTCCTGTGACTGGGGTACTACACCTTGTTTTAAGGACATAAACAACTTGCTAAGGGTACATTTGCTAAGCTCTTTCCCTTACATTCCTTTAATACTAAAATATCTCATCGACCAGGTGACCTGTCATTTAATTTGTCTATTTGCTTACTAACATCGTTACTAGTCACTACTATCTCAATTTAATTTGTTTTCTTACTATCTCTGAATAGAGTCGGTGCCTGAAATGTTTAAATTGGTGTGAAAACCTGAAAATGAATATTCAAATTATTGCTCATTTCTCCGGCTGTTATCAGTTAGCTCAC
>NW_024752853.1:0-8549 GCF_018991925.1 Homarus americanus | reverse complement strand
TTTATTGGGCTAATGAAATATATATGGACCCTCGTGTTTTGAAGCAGCATTTGGTAAAACGTTGCTCTGGTCACCTAAGCGGCACGGGTGGTCCCCATTAGAGGTTCACGGCGCCATAAGCTCGCTGAACAGGCTTTGTGTGAAATATAGCAGAGTCTAGGACTGCTTTTTTTTCCTGGTGGCCCAGAGGTAGCGTTCCCCGGTCACAATTATAACATCTTGGGTTTAAATCCTGGTGGGGTGAGGTGTTGATTATATGTAGAAGTCCGCGTGCTTTATTGGGCTAATGAAATACATATGGATTCTCCTGTTTCGAAGCTGCATTTGGTTAAACGTTGCTCTGATCAACTAAGCGGCACGGGTGGTCCCCTATAGTGGTTCACAGCGTCATAAGCTCGTTGAACAGGCTTTGTGTGAAATATAGTAGAGTCTAGGACTGCTTTTATTGTCCTTTTTGCCCAGAGGTAGCGTCCCCCAGTCACAATTATAAGATCGTGGCTTCAAATCCTGGTGGGGTGAGGCGTCGATTTTATGTAGAAGTCTGCGTGCTTTATTGGGCTAATGAAATATATATGGATCCTCGGGTTTCGAAGCCGTATTTGGTTAAACGTGCTCTGATCACCTAAGCGGCACGGGTGGTCCCCTATAGTGGTTCACAGCGCCATAAGCTCGTTGAACAGGCATTGTGTAAAATATAGTAGAGTCTAGGACTGCTTTATTATCCTAGTGGCCCAGAGGTAGCATTCCCCGGTCACAATTATAAGATCTTGGGTTTAAATCCTGGTGGGGTGAGGTGTTGATTATATGCAGAAGTCCTATTATCAATAATGGAAATATATATGGACCCTCGTGTTTTGAAGCCGCATTTGGTAAAACGTTGCTCTCATCACCTAAGCGGCACGCGTGGTCCCCATTAGAGGTTCACGGAGCCATAAGCTCGTTGAACAGGCTTTGTGTGAAATATAGCAGAGTCTAGGACTGCTTTAATTTTCCTGGTGGCCCAGAGGTAGCTCTCTCGTCACAATTATGATCTTGGGTTTAAACTTGGTGGGTGAGGTGTTGATTATATGTAGAAGTCCGCAGGCTTTATTGGGCATTATGAAATATATATGGATTCTCCTGTTTCTGAAGTCATGGTAAAAACGTTGCTCTGATCACCTAAGTGGGCAATGATATTCACGCCGTGCCTGCTGAACAGGCTTTGTGTGAAATATAGCAGAGTCTAGGACTGCTTTTATTGTCCTGGTGGCCCAGAGGTAGCGTTCCCCGGTCACAATTAGAAGATCATGGGTTCGAATCCTGGTGGGGTGAGGTGTTGATTATATGTAGAAGCCGCGTGCTTTATTGGGGAATGAAATATATATGGATCCTCGTATTTTGAAGCCGCATTTGATAAAACGTTGCTCTGATCACCTAAGCAGCTCCGGTGGTCCCCATTAGAGGTTCACGGCGCCTTAAGGTCGTTGAACAGGCTTTGTGTGAAATATAGTAGAGTCTACGAATGCTTTTATTGTCCTGTTGGCCCAGAGGTAGCGTTCCCCGGTCACAATTATAAGTTCGTGGCTTCATATCCTGGTGGGGTGAGGCGTTGATTATATGTAGAAGTCCGCGTGCTTTATTGGGCTAATGAAATATATATGGATCCTCATGTTTCCAAGCCGGATTTGGTAAAACGTTGCTCTGATCACATAAGCGGCACGGGTGGTCCCCATTAGAGGTTCACTGCGCCATAAGCTCGTTGAAAAGGATTTGTGTGAAATATAGCAGAGTCTAGGACTGCTTTTAGAGTCCTGGTGGCCTAGAGGTAGCATACCCCGGTCACAATTATAAGATCGTGGGTTTGAATCCTAGTGGGGTGAGGCGTTGATTATATGTAGAAGTCTGTGTGCGTTATTGGGCTAATGAAATATATATGGATCCTCGGGTTTTGAAGCCGCATTTGGGTAAACGTTGCTCTGATCACCTAAGCGGCACGGGTGGTCCCCTATAGTGGTTCACGGCGCCATAAGCTCGTTGAACAAGCTTTTTGTGAAATATAGCAGAGTCTAGGACTGCTTTTTTTTCCTGGTTGCCCAGAGGTAGCGTTCCCCGGTCACAATTATAACATCTTGGGTTTAAATCCTGGTGGGGTGAGGTGTTGATTATATGTAGAAGTCCGCGTGCTTTATTGGGCTAATGAAATACATATGGATTCTCCTGTTTCGAAGCTGCATTTGGTTAAACGTTGCTCTGATCACCTAAGCGGCACGGGTGGTCCCCTATAGTGGTTCACAGCGTCATAAGCTCGTTGAACAGGCTTTGTGTGAAATATAGTAGAGTCTAGGACTGCTTTTATTGTCCTGGTTGCCCAGAGGTAGCGTCCCCCGGTCACAATTATAAGATCGTGGCTTCAAATCCTGGTGGGGTGAGGCGTCGATTATATGTAGAAGTCTGCGTGCTTTATTGGGCTAATGAAATATATATGGATCCTCGGGTTTCGAAGCCGCATTTGCTTAAACGTGCTCTGATCACCTAAGTGGCACGGGTGGTCCCCTATAGTGGTTCACAGCGCCATAAGCTCGTTGAACAGGCTTTGCGTGAAATATAGTAGAGTCTAGGACTGCTTTTATTGTCCTAGTGGCCCAGAGGTAGCGTTCCCCGGTCACAATTATAAGATCGTGGGTTCAAATCCTAGTGGGGTGAGGTGTTGATTATATGTAGAAGTAAGCGTGCTTTATTGGGCTATTGAAATATATATTGATCCTTGTGTTTCGAAGCCGGATTTGGTAAAACGTTGCTCCGATCACCTAAGTGGCACAGGTGGTCCCCATTAGAGGTTCATGGCGCCATAAGGTCGTTGAACAGGCTTTGTTCTGAAATATAGTAGAATCTAGGATTGCTTTTATTGTCCTGGTTGCCCAGAGGTAGCGTTCCCCGGTCACAATTATAAGATAGTGGGTTAAAATCCTGGTGGGGTGAGGTGTTGATTATATGTAGACGTCCGCGTGCTTTATTGTGCTAATGAAATATCTATGGATCCTCGTGCTTCCAAGCCGGATTTGGTAAAACGTTGCTCTTATCACCTAAGCGGCACGGGTGGTCCCCATTAGAGGTTCATCGCGCCATAAGGTCATTGAACAGGCTTTGTGTGAAATGTAGTAGAGTCTAGGACTGCTTTTATTGTACTGGTTGCCCAGAGGTAGCGTTCCCCGGTCACAATTATAAGATCGTTGGTTCACATCCTGGTGGGGTGAGGTGTTGATTATATGTAGAAGTCCGCGTGCTTTATTGGGCTAATGAAATATATATGGATCCTCGTGTTTCCAAGCCGGATTTGGTAAAACGTTGCTCTTATCACCTAAGCGGCACGGGTGGTCCCCTATAGTGGTTCACGGTGCCATAAGCTCATTGAACAGGCTTTGTGTGAAATATAACAGAGTCTAGGACTGCTAATAGTGTCCTCGTGGCCCATAGGTAGCATTCCTCGGTCACAATTATAAGATCGTGGGTTTAAATCCTGGTGGGGTGAGGTGTTGATTATATGTAGAAGTCCGCGTGCTTTATTGGGCTAATGAAATATATATGGATCCTCGTGTTTCGAAGCCGCATTTGGTAAAACGTTGCTCTGATCACCTAAGCGGCACAGGTGGTCCCAATGAGAGGTTCACGGCGCCATAAGCTCGTTGAAGAGGCTTTGTGTGAAATATAGCAGAGTCTAGGACTGCTTTTATTGTCCTGGTGGCCCAGAGGTAGCGTTCCCCGGTCACAATTATAAGATCGTGGCTTCAAATCCTGGTCGGGTGAGGCGTTGATTATATGTAGAAGTACGCGTGCTTTATTGGGCTAATGAAATATATATGGATCCTCGTGTTTCCAGCCGGATTTGGTAAAACGTTGCTCTGATCACCTAAGCGGTACGGTGGTCCCCATTAGAGGTTCATGGCGCCATAAGGTCGTTGAACAGGCTTTGTGTGAAATATAGTAGAGTCTAGGACTGCTTATAGTGTCCTGGTGGCCCATAGGTAGCGTTCCTCGGTCACAATTATAAGATCATGGGTTCGAATCCTGGTGGAGTGAGGTGTTGATTATATGTAGAAGTCCGCGTGCTCTATTGGGCAAATGAAATATATATGGATCCTTGTGTTTCGAATCCGGATTTGGTAAAACGTTGCTCTGATCACCTAAGTGGCACGGATGGTCCCCATTAGAGGTTCACGGCACCATAAACTCGTTGAACAGGCTTTGTGTGAAATATAGCAGAGTCGAGGACTGCTTTTATTGTCTTAGTGGCCCAGAGGTAGCGTTCTCCGGTCACAATTATAAGATCGTTGGTTGAAATCCTGGTGGGGTGAGGTGTTGATTATATGTAGAAGTTCGCGTGCTTTATTGGGCTAATGAAATATATATGGATCCTTGTGTTTCGAAGCCGGATTTGGTAAAACGTTGCTCTGATCACCTAAGTGGCACGGATGGTCCCCATTAGAGGTTCACAGCACCATAAGCTCGTTGAACAGGCTTTGTGTGAAATATAGCAGAGTCTAGGACTGCTTTTATTGTACTGGTGGCCCAGAGGTAGCGTTCCCCGGTCAAAATTAGAAGATCATGGGTTCGAATCCTGGTGGGGTGAGGTGTTGATTATATGTAGAAGCCGCGTGCTTTATTGGGGAATGAAATATATATGGATCCTCGTGTTTTGAAGCCGCATTTGGTAAAACGTTGCTCTGATCACCTAAGCAGCACGGGTGGTCCCCATAAGAGGTTCACGGCGCCATAAGGTCGTTGAACAGGCTTTGTGTGAAATATAGTAGAATCTACGAATGCTTTTATTGTCCTGTTGGCCCAGAGGTAGCGTTCCCCGGTCACAATTATAAGATCGTGGCTTCAAATCCTGGTGGGGTGAGGCGTTGATTATATGTAGACGTCCGCGTGCTTTATTGGGCTAATGAAATATATATGGATCCTCGTGTTTCGAAACCAGATTTGGTAAAACGTTGACCTGATCACCAAAGCGGCACGGGTGGTCCCCATTAGAGGTTCATGGCGCCATAAGGTCGTTGAACAGGCTTTGTGTGAAATATAGTAGAGTCTAGGACTGCTTTTATTGTCCTGGTGGCCCAGAGGTAGCATACCCCGGTCACAATTATAAGATCGTGGGTTTGAATCCTGATGGGGTGAGGTGTTGATTATATGTAGAAGTCCGAGTGCTTTATTGGGCTAATGAAATATATATGGATCCTCGTGTTTCCAAGCCGGATTTGGTAAAACGTTGCTCTGATCACATAAGCGGCATGGGTGGTCCCCATCAGAGGTTCACTGCGCCATAAGCGCGTTGAACAGGATTTGTGTGAAATATAGCAGAGTCTAGGACTGCTTTTAGTGTCCTGGTGGCCCAGAGGTAACATACCCCGGTCACAATTATAAGATCGTGGGCTTGAATCCTGGTAGGGTGAGGTGTTGATTATATGTAGAAGTCCGAGTGATTTATTGGGCTAATGAAATATATATGGATCCTCGTGTTTCCAAGCCGGATTTGGTAAAACGTTGCTCTGATCACCTAAGTGGCACAGGTGGTCCCCATTAGAGGTTCATGGCGCCATAAGGTTGTTGAACAGTCTTTGTGTGAAATATAGTAGAGTTTAGGACTGCTTTTATTGTCCTGGTGGCCCAGAGGTAACATACCCCGGTCACAATTATAAGATCGTGGGTTTGAATCCTAGTGGGGTGAGGTGTTGATTATATGTAGAAGTCCGCGTGCTTTATTGGGCTAATGAAATATATATGGACCCTCGTGTTTTGAAGCCGCATTTGGTAAAACGTTGCTCTGATCACCCAAGCGGCACGGGTGCCCCCATTAGAGGTTCACGGCGCCATAAGCTCGTTGAACAGGCTTTGTGTGAAATATAAAGAGTTCAGGAAATGCTTTATTGTCCCAGTGCCCAGAGGTATGTCCCCGGTCACAATTATAAGATCGTGGGTTCAAATCTTGGTGGGGTGAGGTGTTGATTATATGTAGAAGTCCGCGTGCTTTATTGGGCTATTGAAATATATATGGATCCTCGTGTTTCGAAGCCGCATTCGGTAAAAGGTTGCTCTGATCACCTAAGCGGCACGGGTGGTCCCCATTTGAGGTTCACGGCGCCATAAGCTCGTTGAACAGGCTTTGTGTGAAATATAGTAGAGTCTAGGACTGCTTTTATTGTGCTGGTGTCCCAGAGGTAGCATAGCCCGGTCACAATTATAAGATCGTGGGTTTGAATCCTGGTGGGGTGAGGTGTTGATTATATGTAGAAGTCCGCGTGCTTTATTGGGCTAATGAAATATATATGGACCCTCGTGTTTTGAAGCAGCATTTGGTAAAACGTTGCGCTGATCACCTAAGTGGCCAGGGTGGTCCCCATTAGAGGTTCACGGCGCCATAAGCTCGTTGAACAGGCTTTGTGTGAAATATAGCAGAGTCTAGGACTGCTTTTTTTTCCTGGTGGCCCAGAGGTAGCGTTCCCCGGTCACAATTATAAGATCGTGGCTTCAAATCCTGGTGGGGTGAGGCGTTGATTATATGTAGAAGTCTGCGTGCGTTATTGGGCTAATGAAATATATATGGATCCTTGGGTTTTGAAGCCGCATTTGGGTAAACGTTGCTCTGATCACCTAAGCGGCATGGGTAGTCCCCTATAGTGGTTCACGGCGCCATAAGCTCGTTGAACAGGCTTTATGTGAAATATAGCAGTGTCTAGGACTGCTTTTATTGTCCTTGTGGCCCAGAGGTAGCGTTCCCCGGTCACAATTATAAGATCGTGGCTTCAAACCCTGGTGGGGTGAGGCGTTGATTATATGTAGAAGTCTGCGTGCTTTATTGGGCTAATGAAATATATATGGATCCTCGGGTTTCGAAGCCGCATTTGGTTAAACGTTGCTCTGATCACCTAAGCGGCACGGGTGGTCCCCTATAGTGGTTCACAGCGCCATAAGCTCGTTGAACAGGCATTGTGTGAAATATAGTAGAGTCTAGGACTGCTTTTATTGTCCTAGTGGCCCAGAGGTAGCATACCCCGGTCACAATTATAAGATTGTGGGTTGAAATCCTGGTGGGGTGAGGTGTTGATTATATGGAGAAGTCCGCGTGCTTCATTGGGCTAATGAAATATATATGAATCCTCGTGTTTCGAAGCCGCATTTGGTAAAACGTTGCTCTGATCACCTAAGCGGCACGGGTGGTCCCCATTAGAGGTTCACGGCGCCATAAGCTCGTTAAACAGGCTTTGTGTGAAATATAGTAGAGTCTAGGACTGCTTTTATTGTCATGGTGGCCCAGAGGTAGCGTTCCCCGGTCACAATTATAAGATCTTGGGTTTAAATCCTAGTAGGGTGAGGTGTTGATTATATGTAGAAGTCCGCGTGCTTTATTGGGCTAATGAAATATATATGGAACCCTCGTGTTTTGAAGCTGCATTTGGTAAAACGTTGCTCTCATCACCTAAGCGGCACGCGTGGTCCCCATTAGAGGTTCACGGAGCCATAAGCTCGCTGAACAGGCTTTGTGTGAAATATAGCAGAGTCTAGGACTGCTTTTATTTTCCTGGTGGCCCAGAGGTAGCGTTCCCCTTTCACAATTATAAGATCGTGGGTTTAAATCCTGGTGGGGTGAGGCGTTGATTATATGCAGAAGTCTGCGTGCTTTATTGGGGCCACGAAAATGCAGCAGCAGACCTCCCTTGCTTCGGGGTCGCGACGGTAAAACGCAAACGTTAAGAGGATCACCTGCCGCACGGGTTGTCCCCATTAGATGTTCACGGTGCCATAAGCCCGTTGAACAGGCTTTGTGTGAAATATAGCAGAGTCTAGGACTGCTTTTATTGTCCTGGTGGCCCAGAGGTAGCGTTCCCCGGTCACAATTAGAAGATCATGGGTTCGAATCCTGGTGGGGTGAGGTGTTGATTATATGTAGAACCCGCGTGCTTTATTGAGGAAAGAAATATATATGGATCCTCGTGTTTTGAAGCCGCATTTGGTAAAACGTTGCTCTGATCACCTAAGCAGCACGGGTGGTCCCCATTAGAGTTTCACGGCGCCATAAGGTCGTTGAACAGGCTTTGTGTGAAATATAGTAGAGTCTACGAATGCTTTTATTGTCCTGTTGGCCCAGAGGTAGCGTTCCCCGGTCACAATTATATGATCGTCTCTTCAAATCCTGGTGGGGTGAGGCGTTGATTATATGTAGAAGTCCGCGTGCTTTATTGGGCTAATGAAATATATATGGATCCTCGTGTTTCAAAACCGCATTTGGTAAAGTGTTGCTCTGATCACCTAAGGGGCACGGGTGGTCCCCTATAGTGGTTCACAGCGCCATAAGCTCGTTTAACAGGCTTTGTGTGAAATATCGTAGAATCTAAGACTGCTTTTATTGTACTGGTGGCCCAGAGGTAGCATACCCCGGTCACAATTATAAGATTGTGGGTTTGAATCCTGGTGGGGTGAGGTGTTTGTTATATATAGAAGACCGACTGCTTTATTGGGCTAATGAAATATATATGGATCCTCGTGTTTCCAAGCCGGATTTGGTAAAACGTTGC